>NC_056739.1:463290799-463303299 GCF_019279795.1 Protopterus annectens
AGTTTTCCCAAGAGAATTGTATTCAATTCCTTTACCATGTTAATCTGTTTACACTGTGCTTATACTTAATTTTTTTGGACAATTACACACCTCGATTTATCTTGGAATTTCTATTTGTAGCCAATATCCTAGTAATCACTTTAATGGACACTATACAACTAAAAATATGACACTTATCACATTTTAAACAAACTAAGAAGAGGTCTACTGATTCCTAGTTTAGTCAAGAATATCAAACTGAACTATATCTTCTAACTAGCTATACCTTCCTAATAAATACTCATTCTTTTCATAGGTTCATACTAGGCTATCTGCCCGAGGGCATTTATAAGCCTAGCCAGAGTGTGTTTGGCTTTCGCCACCCATTTTAAATGAATTTTGCTATGCCCTTTTTCGAGGTTAGTATACTGTGCCTCTGTCTAACAGTGACACAGAAGTGATACCCAGGGTAAACCTACTATCTCCCATCCACTCATCAAGATTCCTCTTGAAGAAAGTCAATGAGGGACTCTGCCTAACCTGGACTGGGATTTTATTCCAGAGAGAAGGGAGCCTCTGGGTTATGAATCTGTCCCTCCAGCATGTCCTATTTATTTCAGTGCTGAGGTTCAAGTCTCTCGAGCGCGTAGCTCGATGGGATTTGGATTTTCTGAGGTGCAGCATGTCCATTAATTCCAGGTTGGACATGGCTTTATACGTCAGGCACAGATCGCCTCTGAGCAGACGGTATGCCACTGAGTAGAGCTGGAGTTTCTTTAACCGGGCAGCATATGGCATCTGTTTGACCCCTTTGATCCTCTTGGTGAGGTACTTTTGGGGTCTTTCCAGTTGCTGCAGGTGTCTGGTAAGGTACATCCCAAAACGGGCATTGTACTCAATTATGGGCCTGATGAGGGATGAGTAAAGAGACAAGATGACCTCCCCTGATCTAGATGTGAATCCCTTCATGATTAGGTGGGCTATATAAAATGTTTTTCTAACCACTTTGGCCACGTGGTTGTCAAATGAGAGATTGCTATTAACTTGGGTCCCCAGGTCCCTAATTACTTCGTCCGTACTTAATGGATTACCACCTATGTGGTAATTTGTGGGCACTTTGTTTTTGCCAAAGGGGATGACTATACACTTTTTGGCGTTTAGCTTGAGGCCATGGCTCTGGCACCAGTTGTCTGTTTCTATGAGGCCCTTTTGTAGGATGCTTGTGTCAGCTGGAGAGTCTATTATGGCACCCAGTTTGCAGTCATCTGCGAACTTGGTCAGCCACAGTCCTTCCGTGTTAGCCTGTACCTCCGAGAAATATATACCGAACAAGAGAGGTCCCAGGACTGAGCCTTGTGGGACGCCACTTGTAACTGGTTTGGAGTCTGACATGGCTCCAGCAATTCTAACCATGTGGGTTCTGTCCTTGAGCCAGTTTGCAACCCATCTAGTGACATAGGGGTTTATATTTAAGCTGGTGAGCTTATCTATAATGCCCGATTGGGGTACTGTATCGAAGGCTTTTGCAAGGTCCAGGTAGGCTCTGTGGACCACCTTCCCCTCATCAATGGCCTTGGTGACTGTTTCAAAGAAATCGACCAGGTTTAAGAGGCAGGATCTGCCCTTAACAAAGCCGAATTGGGTAGGATCCAGTGTCTGTAAGTCCCCAATATCTTTATTTATGAGGTCCATGATGATCCTTTCCATAGCTTTGCAGACTAAGCTAGTCAAGCTTATGGGGCAATAGTTTCCAGGATCTGTTGAGGCACCACCTTTGTGGAAAGGGGCCACTGTTGCTGTACGCCACTCTTTGGGTACATATCCTGTAGTAAGCCTGAGACTGAACAGTAGTTTTATGTTTGGGTTTAGTTCTTCTTGGAGTTCATGTAGGATGCAGCCCGGGACACCGTCTGGTCCCACTGATGCTGTGTTTTTTTGCTTTGGAGAGGGCGGTTCTTACCTGAGCATCTGAGATGTCAGGGGGGTAGCACTCTGCTGGGATAGATATTTGCCCTTTTGGTGGGGAAGGGGGGGGGAGTTTGCGCTGAACCTGTCAGCTAGGATGTTGGCAATATCTGTGGGTTCGGTGTATTTTTTGTCATTTTGGACTAATTCTGAGCATATCTGGGAATTCCCACCCAGGTTCCTAACATAACTAAAGAAAGCCTTGTGATTATCCTTCGTGTCCTGTGCAATTTTCCTCTCAAAGCTGGCCTTAGATGATTTTACGAGTGCCCGTAGTTTTTGCTAATACTGATCAGAGATGCCTTCCCTTTTTGGGATTTTGCTCTATCATGTAGTAGCTTCCTCCTTCTATTGTATAGTTTGTTTATGGCTGGGGTCCACCAGACAGGACGCCTATCTTTGGAGGATTGGGTCTTGGTTTTATTTGGGATTGCATGATCCATGCATTCCTGAAGGCGTTCATAGAATGCGTTTATAAAGGATTCTGCGGTCTGGGCTGTATTTTCCACAGGCCCAGGGGCTTTGAAGGATTCAACATCGGTTTTGAGGAGTGTGAAATTTGCTTTAGAGAAGTTTTTCACTGTGGTTTTCTGGGCAGGGGCTGGGGTCGGGATGTGAATATCTAGTGAGATTATTTTATGGTCTGCTTACCAGTGAGGGATACACTTCTGGTCTGGAGCATCGAGTCCCCATGTTGGTGACGATCAGGTCCAGTATGTTTTCCCCTCTTGTAGGAGTGGCAACAAGTTGTTCCATAGCATTTGAGTTTATAAATTCTAGGAACCTTCGGGCTAGGGTGTTGAAGCTAGAGTAATGTTCCCAGTCTATGTTAGGGTAGTTGAAGTCGCCCAATATAATGGTGTTTGGCGAGACCTTCATATTTTCCAGTGTTCTCAGGAAGGCCGAGTGGGGTTACTGGGTTTGGGAGGGTGGTCTGTAGCAGGCTATAAACTGGAAGGCAGTTTTACCCACTGTTAGTTGCACATGGATAGTCTCTGATGCTTCCTGCTGTGCCACCAACCTGGAGGTGTGGGTATCTTTGACGAATATTGATACTCCCCCTCCTTTTGTGGTTCGGTCCAAGTTTTGGGGCCGAAAAACATGGTATGAGGTATAACCTGGTAGTGCTGGGGTGCTGTCAGGAGCCCTGAACCAGGTTTCTGTTTCTGCACAGATATCGATGTTCTCCATGCTAAGGAGAGTTTCGAAAAGTGCATCTTGAGGTTTAGACTTCTGGTGTTGAGTAGCATTACTCTTAGTTTCTTATCCCTTGTGATACCTATGGAGGTGGGTTTGTCTTTTGAGCCTTGCCTAAAAAAGGCACTATGGGGGTGGCAAGAGCCTTTGCCAATATCCAAAAGCCCAGGGGTGACAGGTGCAAGCCGTCCCTAGCGAAGCATCGTGGCTTGTCGAGCATGTCATCCCAGGCAGACAGGCATTGGATCCCCTTTGAATGACACCAATACTTAAGCCAATTGTTGAAATTGATCATCTTGTCTTCATTGTGGCATCATTCTTGGTGAGGGTAAGATGCTACTCAAGGTCAGGGTCATACCGGCCTGGGCTACATGCTCAGAGAGCTCCTCTATGTCTCTTTTCATGTAGTCCAGGGAGGTACGTCTCAGGTCATGCAGGAGCAATGTAAACTAAACCAGATATTCTTAAATATAAAATGTGGGAATACAAATGTATTAAGATGTTTAATAAGTACGAAGATGAATGCAATGCAAAAGGAGTTTAGAAAATAACGTTATTTGATATACCTTCAACTGAATGGAATTCATGGTGAGAAACAATACCAAAACAGTGTTTTTGACACATTTTATTTTTGGAATGGCATATATCCTCATGCACATGTATTCTTCAGGACACTATCTTAGAATAGATACGGTAACATTTGTCTGAACAAACTGATTTGATTAGCTAAGCTATACACTTATTGTGTAAACTTGTTGATTTGGTTCTGAAGAGCACTTTTTTCATGCTTAATGTGGCAATGGGAGCAGTTTTGTTTACAGTGTTTGCTAGCATAGTCTTAGCAAACTGGGAAAAAAAGATGGATGAATTTAAGAATATGATGGGTATGCTAAACAGATAAATAAATTAATAAATATTTATTTATTTATTTCAGTTTGATGACCAGGGAAGTCCACTGGGCCAAGAAGACCCCATTTTCAGTGGAGGCCGGGGGAGAAAAGCTCCAAAGACGATTACAAACATACAAAAAGCAGTCTAATCAGTTACATCATGCTGACAATACAGTAGAATATATATGAGGTATAATACTTATAATACAAACATGCAAGGAAATACAGATAATAGGACACTGGTGGAAACTTTTTGTATGTACAAAGTTAGAATACATATTTGATGTAACAAAATCGCATTTTAGATATAAGAAAATCTAAAAAGGTTAGCCACGGTGCAACAGAAGACTGTCCAGTGTAGGTTAATGGAATGAAGTAGTAGGCAAAGTAGTGGTATGTGAATTAGGCGAGGCAGGGAGTGGAAGAAAAATAGTTAGAGGGAGAGGTTTATGTAGGAGAGTTGTATGGGCATGCACATTTTGAAGCAAGATGTGAGAATAGGAGAGATTTGAAGTTGGCCTGGTTAAGAGTATTACGCAGGGAGGGAGGTAGAGTGTTCCATAGCTTAGATATAGAGCAGGATAGCAGGAGGGGGCCAGGGGGTCATGAGGGTTTATAAATTTGTTGGAGGTGTTGGTTTTCTGATCTGAATGAGCAGTTGGGAATGTAGAGGGTTAAGACGGCAGCTGGAATGTTTGAAGATGAGCTTGTGGGCAGTGGTACATTTAAGGAAGTTTAGGTAATTGGTAGTTCGAGCCATTGCAGGGTATGGTGAAAGTGGCAGTGGTGGGATGAGTTTTTTGAACTGGTAGTGAATTTGTTAATTTTATTGTAGCAGGATTTGAGTTTGGATTGTAGGCCACGTTGGAGATCAGTTAGCAGAGGAGTGCCATACATAAGAGAAGGTAGGAGGCGGCAAGGGTTTTTCTGGTAGAGGGGATGAGGTAGCGGTTGTGTCTATACAGAAGTCCTAGTTTTTGGTGGGTTTTTTTGATGATGCATTTATATGGAAAAAGAGAACCAGTAGTTTTGACAATTTTACTGCACAAATTAATTCAAGTGATAGCTTTTTAGTATTTAAATATTTGACCTTTGACTCTACTATTAGTTATCTTGATGTTTTTTCTCCTCCATGATTCTTTTTAATCCATCTACAGACATCACATAATCACATACTTGCAGAGTTTACATATTTTTCTTTTTATATACACATTTTAACATTTAAAATGGTTGACTTTTCTTCTTCCAATAAACCTGCATGCCATTCACTACTGTTTTATTTTTGCATCATTTTCAATCACCCAGCATTCCTTAATCCCCATCACTCTGGCCCCTACTGTAAAGGTAATTATCCCACACATTCCATTTAAGGGTATGCATTTTTGTTCATTATACTACTTAACAAGAAAGGGCGGCCACAGTGGTGCAGTGGTTAGCGTTGCCGCCTCACAGCAAGAGGTTCTCCGGTTCGATTCTTGGCTGGGGTGCCTTCTGTGCAGAGTCTGCATTTCCTCCCTGTGGTCACGTGGGTTTCCTCCGGGTGCTCCGGTTTCCTCCCACATCCCAAAGACATGCTGTAGGTGGATTGGACACACTAAATTGGCCCTAGGCATGTGTGTGCATGTGTGCGCCTTCTGTGGAAGGTTGGAAGCCGGGCTGGCAACTCGACACCGTAAAACTCCGCTGCCAATCATGAGCGGACAGGTGATCCGCTGTGGCGACCCTGACCAGGAAAAGCCGAAAGAAGAAGAAGATACTAGTTAACAAGATCCATGCGACTGCTTAATTTTCTTTATGATACACAGCACATCTTCCACTGTTATTCTAACTCTTGATTTTTCGCTTTCCGTTTTTTGCTTTTTTGGCTGCCATCATAATAAATGTTAATAGAGCTTTCCTGTATCCTGATATTCAAACTCTGCTACTCCAACTTACCATCATCATCTCTTTAAACTTGTCCTTGTCCACCCCACATCTGTCCTAGTTTTGCAGTGCATCTTTAAACTAAATCTACTCTGCTTGTTCCTAAAAACATGCTTTCAGTTTCTCTTCTCACTCTCCACCCACCCCCCCCGCCAAAAAAAAAAAAAAAAAAAAAAAAACAGGTTGCCCTGAACTTGACAGAAGATCTTTTGCAATCTATGTGGGGTATAAAAATATCTGTGTAAACATTTCCATGCAAAGGTCATGAGCGATCTTTCTTTATTGACATATTTCAAAAACCTTTATAATTCATCCATTGATCCTTTGAAAACTGTCTACCCTAACCGCATGAATTCCTATGAAATACTGCAAACAATTACAACACCTTTGAGAACAAGAAAAATGAAGGGCCAAGGAGTATGGCTGAAGAAAGATTCATCAGCAGCAGCCAAGGCTATGTGAGAGGGAACTAATCAGATGATAAAAAGATAAGGTAGTACACGTTCATGGTTATGGATCTGGTAAGAGTCAGGCAGAGTAAATGTTTTAGGTCTATTTGATTCTAAATGTTAGGCATACCTCTAACAGTTAGACAGCAAACTATGGCAATAAATTAATCAGGAACTGAAGAACTTTATTTGGAAAGGAAAGGACCTAGTTAAGTGGTATGAGAGAATTCTAGCAAGAAGGCAATGAATCATGGGGTTACTTGACTTAAAAGGATATTTTAAGGCAATGCAGTTAAGACTAGGTTACTTTACATACATATACACACACACACACACACACACACACACACATATATATATATATATGGGTCTATATGACCCGGTCGACAGTTCACACGATCGACTGTTTACCTGGTCGACAGTTCATTTGATCGACAAGCATTTGCCCCCTTCCCCAATGTTGTGTGACCCTGGAGTTGATATATATAGTTAGGGGAGGGGTGTGAGGGGCGAAGCCCCCCACCTAAAATGCTTGTCGATCAAATGAACTGTCGACCAAACAAACAGTCGACCACATGAACTGTCGACCAAGTCACATAGACCCATATATATATATATATATATATATATATATATATATATATATATATAAATCCATATACACATACATAAGTATATATACATAAATAATAAAACCAAACTGCGATAACTAACACAAACGAAGAACTGTACTAATAAAATAACAAAATTCTGTCTTATAAACTAAAAGAAAGACTAATACTAATATTTGTTAATGTCTATAAAGTTGTACAAAATGTGTAAATTCTGATTGGTTAATTTTTTCCTCACTGTGTTCTCAGAAGATATATGCTATTGTAATGGTTACATCTTTCGCTCTACTTTGTGCACCTTACTTATACCTGACATTTTTTAAATTTTGTCAGTTCTGAAGAAGTTCTAGATATCATTAAAGAATGAAAGCGCTTAACATCAGTTTTGCCTTCGAGTGTCTTTTAGTTTATAAGAAAGAAGTTTGTTGTTTTATATATACATAAACACATCTATATTAGAAGTCAAAGGATATAAACAAAAATGAAAAGACTGCCTGATGATGTAAGGGAGGAATACCAGAGACAGCAAGAGATTTTGTTTTATGGAAAATGTGTGCTAGGAAAAAAAAACAGGTAAAACATTGTATCAGGTAGTATGCTAAAAGCTAGTAAGTGGATGAAATAAGGAGACTTTGCTGCTAGAGTTCACAGATAAAGGGAAAGAGAGTAAGCCAAAACAGCAGGAAGTAAATGGAGTAAGTCAGCCAAAGAATCAAGGCATTTGAAATAAATTACCCAAGTGAAAAGTAAGAGAATTGGAAGAAGCAAAATAAATGCTCTGATTACATGGCAGGAACAGGCCATTATCAATGAAAAATAGCAGAATATATAGACACAGAGAAAGAGAGAAAGATATGTAACAGACTAGTTTGAGCACAGATTGGGCAATGCAAAAGGGAATAATTAGTAAGGCATACAGAATTACATGTCATAATTAAACACTGTAATATTACCACTGAAGCTGACAAAGACAAGTATTTTTTTATTAAACAAGAAATATCTTTATTAAATTATCACTTATGACATAGGCAATCATATATCCGTAGAAATGAAAACCAACCAGACTGACAATTTCAGTTGCAAACCTTACACATTATTTATAATCTATCCAGTCACTGTCAAACATTACATATCTCATTCAAATCCTGTCTTCTTTTAAACCTCATTCCTCCTCTACATGTATTGTTCCCACAATTTCCATTTTTTTCTATGTAATTTGCTCCTACCCTTTTCTAAAGAAAAAAATTCCAGTTGTCTTATCTCTGTTACTATCTTCACTACTTCTAGCACAGTTGGTTTAGACTTTGATTTCCATTTCCTAGTAATTGCTTTTTTGGCAGCTACCATAATTAGAGTCAGCAAGGCCTTACCATGTCTAGGCAATTCAGATTCTGTATTATAGCTCAAAAAATCATTTCCATAGTCATACCAATTTGATCACCCAGTATTTCTGATAGGGTCTATATCACGTAGTCGAAGTATGACAACTTCAAATGTGATATGGTCGTGAGACCATATGTTCGAAGTTGTCCTACTTCGAACTCAAAAAAAAAAATAAAATAAAATAAAATAAAAACAGGAACAACGTCCTGACAGCTGTAATGAGGGGGGCAAGCCCTACTGCACCCCCCTGCTCTTTAAATATACCAACTCCAAGACCGCACTACAATGCGGTAAATGGAATTGCATTGTAGTGCGGTCTCGGGGTTGGTACATTTAAAGAGCGGGGGGCACAGCACCCCACATGGGTGTTGCAGGGTGGCTGGCCCCCCTTCTTACAACCTTTTAATTTTCTTTCTTTTTTTTTTTTTGTTTACGTATTCGAAATTCTGTAAGCTTGAACATTTAGGTTTGAACATATGGTGTTCGAACTTACAGAATTTTGACTACATGATACAGACCCCCTTCTGGTATTCTGCAGGAATTTTTAAAGTCTGCCAACTCATTACACTCCCAGAAAATATGTTCCCAGCTACTGCTTTCTTCCCAATCACCCCTCCAACATTTGCTGTCTAACTGAGGAAAAAATTCTTTGGAGTGTACTTGGAGTATAAAAATACCTATGTAAACAATTCCAAAGAAAGATCCTAAATATTCTAGACTTCACTGCATATTTGGGAGACATACATATATCCCTCATTGTTTCTTTGGGAAATTGCTTATCCTGTCTCTCTTCCCAATCCTTTCTAGACTCCTCTGATCAATTCCTGTAGTTATCATGCAATATTTTACATGCTCTACTACTATTCCTTTTTAAACAGCAGCTTCTGTTCTAGATTCTACTACAAACTCTACCAGTGCTGATCTTTCACTTAGGATCCCCCTATTTCTTTCTCTTTGCATATACCATATCAGTCGTTGACAGGGAAAGCAATCAATAGCCTGCAGTCCAAATAAATACTTGGTTTCTTCCCATTCTATTACCTTTCCCTCTCTAATTATTTGCTCCAAGTACCTTGGTTCTTTTGCCAGTTTTCTCCAATAAATGAGCCCCTTCTTGCCTACTATCTGTATCCCTAATTGTATTTCTCTCTATTGGCAGAATCTCTTTTCTCCATTCCCGTGTTGGTTTTGTTCTTAGAATACTTTCTGCTACTTTATGAATATAATATTCTATATGTTTGTTGTTATTATCCTTAAGGATCTGCATCCAAAAATCATAGTCTCTCATTGTTTCTTGAGCTTCCTCCCTGTTTTGTCATCATCCCTTTCCACTTTGAATTATAACATTTTGCTTGTGCTATGTATAGGAGCCTTATTTGTGCAGTTCTGAAATACCCCCTTCCAATTGGGAAATCCCAGACCACCATGTTTTATTGAAAAATCAGCTTATCGCATTCGACTCTTGATGTCTTCCCCTCCTAGATTAAATCCTTCAAATCTTTGTTAATTGCTATCCACAGCTTCTACTCTGGTTGATAAAAATATGTCTGACTTGGGTATAAAACTAAAGGAAATAAAAACATTTTAACTGCTTGTATCTTGCTATCCATACCCATAAAACAGACCATCCTATTTCTCAGTCTTTGTATTATCTTTTATTTAGACTCTTCCCACATATCTTTAGCTGCCACACCATGATCCATACTCCCAAGCACTTCAGTTTTCATGCCCCATAAATATGGATATTGCTGAACCAATTTGTGTGTGGGTACATAATTTGCAGTTATTGCTTTTCTTTTAGCTTCATTAATGTTGTATCCCCGAAAGATATGACACTGTCACAAAAGGTTCCACGACACTGAAATGTCCTTTTCTGGTTTTATCAGGTATAAAATAATGTCAGATTTTCTTCACTACCATATCAACTACATTCTTGAATTTCTGAGTCCCTTATATCAAGCCCCATCGGTAGCTATGTGGTAGTAAACAGGATAAAATTACAAATAAAGCACTTAGAGTGATTTTGAGGTGTTAAAATAGGTCTGGAAACAAAGACTGAAAAAAAACATATTTTAGTTAGAGGGTGGAGTTTTCCTTTAAAGTAATCTATAAATAAACCTACTCTTTCTGTATTATCCCGCCATAAAATTAAGACATCATCCAAGAAACATACCCATAAAGCAATGTCTTTCATAAATGGGGAAGTAAATACAAACCGTGCCCCCATTCAGCTAAAACTAGGTTAGTATACACAGGACCACTTTTCGCCCCCATGGCTACCCCTTATATTTGTCAAAAGTATTCCCCTTCAAAATATAGGAAATTATTGTTTAACACAATGTTCATAAGTTCGAGTAATAAATTCCTTTTCACATTGTGTTGTCCTTCACTGTTGATAATTCTAATGCTAATCTGTGTGGAATAACAGTAAATAAATTAATGACATCAACTATAACAAAGACATAATCATCTTCCAGGTATAAATCCCTCAACTCCAAACAATGCCATGAGTCCCTAAGAATATATTTATTTTCCTCTACAGCTTTTTTACAATAAATGTCAATGTATGCAGTTAAAGCTTCTGTTTTCAGATTCTTAGCTGCCACAATAGGTCTAAAAGGGAGGTTGTTCACATCTTTGTGAATTTTGGGAATCCCAAAAATTGATGGAATCACTGGTGCTTCCACAGTTAAAAAAGTAAATTCTGTGTGGTCAATTACATCCTGAGAAAATGAGTCGTACAGCCACCAATCAATTTTTGCATGAGCTATATTAATTATATTGGTGGACACTCTCTCATATGTATTTTCATCATTCAAAACCTCATACATTTTAGTTACATAACCTAACTGTGACATAATCACAGCCCCCCAGCCCTTATCGGGTTTCATAATTCTATAACCTCTGGAATCATACAACGGTTTTAAACAATTCCTTTCCACAGTCGATAAATTATCCTTAAATTTATTTCTCTTACTTAAAAGTTTCTGTAATTGCACCTCACATGACTGCTCCAAAACATTTATCATAGTATTACAGAGCGACATGAAAATACTCCTAACCAAATTACTTTTATCAGAGAAAAATCAGCCTAAGATAAGTTGTCAAGTGTACACACATTCGCTATGTCAAGTCTATAATTAGGAAAAAGGAAAAACTTTTTTCAATAAACTGAAATGACCTTTATTTATGTCCATCTCACCAAAATTGTATAGTGAAAAACCTTCATGACAAAACGGAGTAACAGAAACAGACCCAAAATCGTTAATGGAATTGTTTCCATTTATTAATAATGCTTCCCCTGGTGAATGGAAGCACCAGAGTTCTTTGTCACATTAGTTGATGGAGGATTCCACCAACCTGCTTTATTTCTGTGTCCCTGTTGTCTCTAGTTCCTTCCTGTTCATATTAGTATTAATTTTACTCGGTGTAATTGGGTATCCTCATAAGAGGCTTAGAGTAGCTGGCTTTGGAGCATTCTGGTGGCAGTACATACCTTATAGTCTGGGCAGAAGGAAATATAGCTGGTAAATCTATGTCAGCCTTTCCTAGGTGTGTGTGTGTGTGTGTGTGTGTGTGTGTGTGTGTGTGTGTGTGTGTGTGTGTGTGTGTGTGTGTGTGTGTGTGAAAATCAAATCTCAAAGAGAGTGTGTCTCAGCTACTTGCAGCAGGGACACAGAGCACTGGTTTCATAGAGAGGGTGGTAACGGACTTGGCTTGAAACACTCAGCTGAGGACTCAACTCTACAGCTGTGCCAGTGGGGAGTTATACTTTGGCCTGGAGAGAGAGAGAGGGAAACCCAGCCCCCAGACTGAGTGTGTTCCCAATGTGTTCTTAATGGAAATTGTGCTTGGTGCAGAGAGCTGCATCTGGAAACACTGTGTGTATCTATTTTTGTTCCAAGTGAACATCCCTCACCATTGTCAGTGGTGAGGATTCAGGTTTCTTCATTACTGGCCCAGAGCAGGGACTTTGCAATTATTACAAATCTCCATATATGCCTTGAAATATTCCTTATGACCATACTGTCAACCAGGCGATTGTTTCTTTTAAATCTACACTCTTCTCAAACTTCTGAATTATAAAACCAGTTGTACAATAA
>NC_056739.1:463308299-463315799 GCF_019279795.1 Protopterus annectens
CATAAAAAACTAAACTTTAACCCACTCACATTCATCTCATCCCTCAAAGAATGTAACTGGCATCCTCTAAAGTACCTCAGTCTAGATGACACAGTTGAATTTTTTAATACTGCCTTCCTGAGCATCCTTAATTACCATGCCCCCATAAGATTTTTCAGAAACAAAGCACAACCCTCCCCATGGCTACAGAAAACCACTAAGTCAGAAATGAAAAACAGGGATAAAACCTGGGAGCACTGGTGCAAAACCCCCTCAACTAGACAGAAATTCCTAGAACTACGCAATAGAGTAAAAAAGCTAATAAAACAGGACAAATTCCAATACTACCAGTCTGCCCTAGACTCCTCACAACAGAGCCCCAAACAATTCTGGTCCTCATTAAACTCCATCCTCCACCCAGGTAAAGTCAGTACCCCTCCTCCTAACATCCCTCACTCCTCAGAAAAAATTGCTACCTCATTCAACATACACTTCACCCAAACCATACTATCACTAGCTAAACAACACAACCCCCCTCCCCTCCAACCCACACCTTCAACTAGTAATCTCCCCACTGCCTTCTCTTTTTCTCCTGTACCTACCTCCAACATAAAAAAAACTCTTAACTAAACTTAAACCCACCAAATTAGCAGCAGACAACCTCCCAAGTGAATACCTACAAATCGCATCTGATGCTCTGGCCTACCCAGTATCCATCTTGATTAACCAATCTCAGTCAGAACGTTACATTCCCACACTATGGAAAGTATCACATATAATTCCCCTCCACAAAGGTGGACCCTCCACAGAACTAACCCAATTACTGCCCCATAGCTATTCTCTCTCCACTCTCCAAAATACTAGAGAGATGCATACACTCTCAGGTCTCAGACTACCTCATTACTAGCAACCTCCTTTCCAGTAGTCAGCATGGTTTCAGACCAAACCATAGCACCACCACTGCCTTACTCTCCTTTACAAACACTATCCTTCAGCATAAAAACAATGGCTATCTCTCTTCTGCTACTTTCCTAGACCTATCTAAAGCATTTGACATGGACCCACCCACACAAACAACTTATCTCTGTCCTCAATAACCTATCCTTCTCTCAATCAGTCACCAACTGGTTTCAGAGTTACCTGTCTGACCACCAACAATCCATTGTATGGCAAAATGACATATCTCCCCAACTACCTGTCTCCATAGGGGTTCCCCAAGGATCCATCCTTGGACCCCTACTCTTCTCTGTTTACACCAATACTCTAGCCTCTGCCACCAAACATGGCACACTCATACAATACGCAGATGACTCAACCATCATCTGCTCAGCCCAGTCCCTACCCAAACTGCAAAAAGTCACACAGGAAGCCTTTTCCTCTGTTGAAACTTGGTTATCCGATGCCCAATTAATTCTCAACCCAAACAAAACTAAACTACTCATCTTCCAACCCACCAAACATACTCAAAACAACTCTCACTTTAACATCACAGCAAAAGACAACACCACTATATACCAAACTGAACACACCAAATTGCTAGGAGTGGAAATAGACAATAAACTAAAATTTGACATTCACATATCCATGACCATAAAAAAGTCCACAAAAAACTAGGAGCGTTATACAGAAATAAGCAATTTCTCACCAAAGCAGCAAAGATTTCAATAGCAAATTCCCACCTTATCTCCACCCTACTTTATGCCTCTCCAATATATACCAACTTAAGGCAATGCGATCTAACAAGTTAGAGACCTGCTATAACAAAATCACCAAATTCGCCACAGGGGCATCCTACCATAGTCACCACTGTCTCTCATTTGCTGAACTGAGCTGGCTTGAACTCCCTCACCTCCTTCAGTGGTATCAACTCTCACTCACCCACAAACTAGTAAACCATCCACTAAATGTCCCATCCCTCCAGAATCTATTCCAACCCTATTGCACCACCAGACCACTAAGAACCAGCAACAAAAATCATTTGCAGATCACTAAAGCCAATAACTCTGCTGGTGAAGCACCATTCTCTTGCACCATAGCCAAATTATGGAACTCCCTTCCACCCACAATTACCTCCGTACCATCATGCACCAACTTCAAAACTTTACTAAAAGCACACCTAAAAACATGCTGGCTATGCCCTTGCAACTCCCTCTCTAATATCACCCACCCCATCCAACCACTACCTTTCTTTCCACTCCACTAACTACCTCGATTATAGCAAGCTCAGATGCTCATAAGCCAAGTGCTT
This sequence comes from Protopterus annectens, assembly GCF_019279795.1. Classification (NCBI taxonomy): domain Eukaryota; kingdom Metazoa; phylum Chordata; order Ceratodontiformes; family Protopteridae; genus Protopterus; species Protopterus annectens. The sequence continues at coordinate 463,310,527 of NC_056739.1, forward strand.
ATTATACAGCAGGAACTTCTCATTGTAACATTTGTTAATGTCTGTTATGTACTTCACAGATAAATATTCTAGTTGTCTACTGATGTACTATGTTCTTCATCTGTAAAGATGTTGTAAGTAATTGCTATGTTAAATTGTTAATCACTATGTAATCCAATGTAACTACTGTCTGTATATTTTAACTGTGGAGCTTTTCTTCCCGGGCCTCTGCTGAAAATGGACCTATGTCCAGTCGGACACTCCCGGTCAACAAATGTAAATAAATAAATGGGTTAGGGTAAGGGGATAGATTTACTAAGTATCCCCTTACCCTAATCCGTGCCCTACCCCTAAGGTCCGTGACTATCACACCATAGTGGAGGACATAGCTTGTTTTTTTTATGTCCTCCACTGTGCTGCGGTGTTTTCGCTGAAGTGCACTTATGCAAAAGTTCACTTTCGTTAAAGTGAACTTTCGCAGAAGTGAGGCTTCCTATTACAAGTTCAAAGTAGTGAACTTTCGTTCTTGTAATAGGAATTCATATATATATATATATATATATATATATATATATATATATATATATATATATATATATGTATATATATACCTATGGGTAGGGCACGGATTAGGATAAGGGGATACTTAGTAAATCTATCCCTTTACCCTAACCCATGCCCTAACCCTAAGGTTTGTGACTATCGCACCATAGTGGAGGACATTGCTATGTCTTTCACTGTGCTGCAGTCATCACGGACCTTAGGGTTAGAGCACGGGTCATGGTAAGAGGATAGCCCTACGGGTTATCCCCTTACTATGACCCATGCCCTAACCCTGAGGTCTGTGAGTACTGCACGGAAGTTCAGTACAACACCCGTCCATTGTACTGAACTTTATGTAAGTGCACTTTCGCTGCAGTGAGCATTCCATGCACTATTTCAAATTAGTGAAAATTCGATCTAGTGTATGGAACCCATATATATATATATATATATATATATATATATATATATATATATATGGGTTTATATCTTTATCAAGTTTTTGGAGACTTGAAATTGATATATTTTTGACGGTGTGACGGAATTTCCAAAATCTCAAAATAAAAGAAAAAAATAAATCTATGCAAACACACCAGATAAACAAAGTGAAAACAGACAAAACTCAGATAGGATCATTTTAACTGCTTTCATCGTATGTTTATTTCAACAACCAGACACACATATATATATATATATATATATATATATATATATATATATATATATATATATATATATATATATATATATAGATAGATGTTATGTGATTTATCATGGCTGTACACATTGAAATGTTGGTGTTTTTCATTGCTGATGCAGTTGGTCACATTATGTAATGGTCAAAGTTAATTAGATCGACTGTTACATAATTCAAGGGCTTTTTCATTTTCTTCAAATTTGTGTGACCCTGGCATTAGTATCTTCACTGTGTAATATCTTAAACCTTCTGTACTGGAGGCCCATGGGATATATGGAGATGACCCCCTTAAGGACATGTCAGTGTTTCGGCTACATGGCTTCTGAATGCCTGTGACTTTTAACTTTTTTACTTTATAAGTCATTACTGGTAAACTCTGTGGTTACATAGTATAGCCAAACAATCCACTTATGTTAGACGGACAAGCGCAGGAAAAGGGCAAACATAGTTTGTCTACAGCTTGCAAACTTTGACTTTATTGACCTGAATACATCATATATGTCATGTGAAGATAGTGAAAAATATAGACATTTCTGAGCAAATGTTATTGAATGAGAGAGTCAGTTGGTGGCCAAATTCAAAACAGTGTAAATTATTTTCATAGATAAACAATGATGGGTGTGACCATAGAGGCCTCTAGCAAGACATACTGTTCTGTTGTAATTCTGTTCTAATTTACAGGGAGGGAAAGGATTAGACCTGTAAGAAGATGTACAAAACATAGAAGACCGTAAGCTTTAATATGCAATAGAAACATGTTTTTCTATTTATGTAACATACACGGGTTTTACTTTTTTTGACCCCTTGTTCTCTTTATTTAGAAGCCCTTGCTTAGCAAGTTAGGCAATCAACAACTGAAGACATTACATGTATGAAATGTGTATGTTAATTATTTGCAAATAACTCATACTTCAATAAATCCTGATCACCATTTTCTGTAACACATGGACATCTTAACCGAATGTTGCACTCTGAGTATAAACTACATGTCAGTTTTACAGCACAAATTAGAATTATCTATTCTCTCTTGTAGGAAAGCAAAATGCAGTATCCATTTAAGCTAGATATGAATGGTTTTAAGTTATGTTTCTTCTAAATTCATAAAAAATTCAGTTATAATTATGAAATTCTCAACTAACCAAATATTATGTCAAGAATGAAATGTCATTGTAGGAATCTGAAGTAAAATCAAGCAACAAAAATATACATTTTAGTGTCAAGAGTCTCAAATTAGTGTTTTGTTGCCATCATAGTATTACATTAATCAAGCACCGCACTCCCTTAAGAAACTCTTACTTTCCCCTTGGAGTTTTTCTCCAAAAATACTTCTACTTACCAGAAAGTTTTCTCATCTTTTGTGTCAATTATATGTCATCTATATTCCTGGACAGAGAGTGCTACATGAGCTATTTCTAACATCAGGTTGTTGTAGCATGTCTGGGCATATCCACTCCTCATTTCTCTCTTAAATGCCAAATTTCTTCTACCACAGACAGCTGTTGGACAAATCATCAACACATCTGTTTCCTCAGTTTGTTTCTTATTTAAATGCCTTTAATTGCACCATGTTAAGCTTGGACAACCAGTTACTGAAACAGTGCTGCATGCTTGCTGCTTAGGGTTTACGGTTTGTTTTAAGCTTGCTGCTTAGGTTTTACGGTTTGTTTTAAATGTTTAGTGAAGCAGTGCTGCATGTCTGTTGCTTTGTATTGTACAGTTTTGTTTTATATATTTAGCTGTGATGTTCATACATTGTTTTGAATTTTTTGAAAAAATATGTCTGTAAAGATTAAAAAAAAATATTGCAAACCAAGTGTAATACGATAGAAAATGTTATGGACTGGCACCATATTACATTAGGTTTGTTTTAATTTTTATTTTTTCACTGTGTGGCCATTGCCATCTCTGTTTCTGTTTTATCAATAAAAAAAAAAAAAAAAAGTTACATAATCAAGTCACAGTTATTCTAAAACATTTACCAGGAAAAGAAAAGGCACCAAAGATGTCCACAAATAAATTTATAAGTACCAAACCCAAACTTTAACGATAAATTTCTCTTTACTCTATAGATGTATTTCCCAGGAGTAAAGGTTAACATTATTTTGGACTGGAAATACCTTTACCATACAGAAAAATGGAAAGGAAGGAAACCCAATAGGTCCCTGACCTCTGTAATCCTTTGATATGATTAGCCACAAATGCTGGAAATACTGCTGTATTGAAACTTATCTTTTCCTTTAAAGACATTCTACAAGTAATGTTAACATAAAATTTAAGCTAGTGCTCCTGGTTGTTACTGCAGTGAAAGTGTGGCAATTCTTATTTATGGAAGGGTACTATATATATATATATATATATATATATATATATATATATATATATATATACTATATATATATATATATATCGAAACTCATTTGGTCGACAGTTCATTTGGTCGACAAGCATGTTATGTGGGGGGCTTCACCCCCCACACCCCCCAATACTATATATATCAACTCCAGGGTCGCACAATATTGGGGAGGGGGGCAAATCTGCCTGTCGACCAAATGAACTGTCGACCAAATGAGTTTCGATCATATGGCCTGTCGACCATCTCAGGTAGATCCATATAAATATATATATATATATATATATATATATATATATATATATGTATATATATTGTGTAGGGCTGATGACATTAAATATTGACAATTCGAGGGCTATTGTGATGTAAATGTTCTTTTCCATTTCTAGAAGGCTAGCTTTTTTAGTGTTGTTACAAACCATGGCAGGTGAATAAAGTGGATCCCTTATTTATGCCCTTTCCTTCACCTTTTCAATAATATGAGCCTGTAAGGAATATTGCAAAGCAACATATTCAGTTTCTCTTTAACCCAATTCTCAACTAAAGTCTATCAATGGTACCTTGGACAAAACCTATTTTGCAAGAAGGCTTTGCTTGGACTAACAATGACTGCAGTCTCCTGACCTGTACTAAAGGGCACGAGATGCAACTACAAGGAATTAGCCTGGGTTTTATACATTTTGCTACACAGTGTAGCAGTATACTTGTAATGTTTATATTTCTGGCTGCAGTTGTACTTATTTTTTCTTTATTGTTTTCCTGGTGTCTCAAGTACTGAATTGTGATATTTTTATTCATATTTGTTGCTTTTTTTCCTGCAACTTATTAATTCATTTGTTGTTGTTATCAAAATTATTTTATTTAAAACTGCAGGATAGCAGACACAAGCAAGAAGTGTACGTCAAAAAATCCTGGATGACCTACTGTTCTATCATACACTATATGCACTTTCACACACGGGTGTAGTTAAGGGTAATTTGAAACCTCATAAATGTATCTACCCCTGCTGTAATGTCTTTGGGACACCTGTGTCTTTGGGATGTAGAAGGAAAGTGATAACATGAAGATGAAGCAGAAGAAGAAGAAGGAAGAAAAAGAAGAAGCAGAAGAAGGAAGAAGAAGAAGAAAGAAGAAGAAGAAAAAGGAAAAAGAAGAAAGAAGAAGGAAGAAGAAGTTGAAGAAAGAAGAAGAAGAAGGAAGAAGTTGAAGAATGAAGAAGAAGAAGAAAGAAGAAGAAGAAGAAAGAGGAAGAGGAAGAAGAAAGAGGAAGAAGAAGAAGGAAGAAAGAAGAGGAAGAAAGAAGAAGCAGAAGAAGAAGGAAGAAGTAGAAAGAAGAAGAAGAAAGAAGAAGATGAAGAAGAAGAAAGAAGAAGGAGGAAGAAAAAGAAGGAGGAGGAAGAAGAAGAAAGAAGAAGTTGAAGGAAGAAGAAGAAGAAGAAAGAGAAAGAAGAAAAAGAAGAAGAAGAAGAAAGAATAAGGAAGAAGAAGAAAGAAGAAGAAAGAAGAAGAGGAAGGAAGAAGAAGGAAAAAGAAGAAAAAGAAGAAGAAGAAGAAGGAAGAAGAAGAAGGTACCCCAGCATAGAAATGTTTTTAGTTTTGCATAATGTACCTGATTTTCCTTGTATTTTCTCTGCTGTATCTCTTGTACATCTAAAATATCTGGATTTCAAACTTTATTCTTTTTTACTTAAGAAATCTAGATAG